>NC_044244.1:168326068-168338568 GCF_003957555.1 Calypte anna
GTTATTCCCTGAAAATGACAAATCGTTCTCCTACTGTCTGTGCTTGTTTGCTAAAGGAAAAAAATGCCCTGAGATCAGCCTACTACTGTTCAACATCCCACCAAGAAAAACTGGCCTCAGCAGGTTGCCAGGATTAGTTGGAATTTGACACTTTTATAAAAAGCTACACACATTTCTTTTTTTCAGATGTTATACAAGATGCTTGTAGTTTAGAGAAGGCAGTAATTTTTATTTCCTTGTTTCAGCTTATTATTTCCCCCAATGAGATTTTCTCCTGGTTAATTTCAATGCACTAGTAAGATGTTTATGTCTGTCTTATATTTATTATCTGTTCAACACTGCATGCTAAACTTGAAATGCTACACCTGCAAAAATACTGTAAGTACTGTTTGATACCAAGTTCTGTTCAATTAGCAGTGTGCAAAATGCATTTGAGCCTGTAAAATGTGGTGTTTGGCACATGAAACCATTGAATACAGATTTCAGGTGTACTCAGGTGAGAGTACTTCTACATACTTGTACAAGTATGGTGGAGGACAATCAAAGCTTCAAAGAACAGAGATTAATAAACTCAGGTGTCAAGGGAGTTGAGTTAAACACACAGTATTTTTCTCTCCTGTGGCTCTAAAAGATAAATTTGATTCAAGCATAATTTCTTAATTCATAGAATCATAGAATTGGCTGGGTTGGAAGAGACCTCAGAGATCATCGAGTCCAAACCTTGATCCACCACCGCTGCAGTTACCAGACCATGGCACTGAGTGCCACATCCAGTCTCTTTAAATATCTCCAGGGATGGAGAATCCACTACTTCCCTGGGCAGCCCATTCCAATGTCTGATCACCCTCTCCATAAAGAAATTCTTTCTAATATCCAACCTAAACCTCCCCTGGCACAACTTAAGACCGTGCCCTCTTGTCTTGCTGAGAGTTGCCTGGGAAAAGAGACCAACCCCCCCTGGCTACCTCCTCCTTTCAGGGAGTTGTAGAGAGTGATGAGGTCTCCCCTGAGCCTCCTCTTCTCCAGGCTGAACAGCCCCAGCTCCCTCAGCCTCTCCTCATAGGATCTGTGCTCGAGTCCCTTCACCAGCCTGGTTGCCCTCCTTTGGACCTTCTCCAGGACCTCGATATCCTTCCTAAACTGAGGGGCCCAGAACTGGACACAGGACTCGAGGTGTGGCCTCACCAGCACTGAGTACAGGGGCAGAATCACTTCCTTGGACCTGCTGGCCATGCTGTTCCTGTTCCCAGGTTCTTTCTGATATGGAGTTCAGTTATTACCAGATGTAGGGGAATCCTCTGTAGTTACCAGAATATTTGAGACACAACTGAGATAAGCTTATCTTGTTTAAGTATGTATATTGAAAAAGCCTGTTTTTCACTGAGGATAAAAAAGGTGTAAACCTTCAGTATCTGAGACCCCTTGAAGGTGTCAAGGGCCTCAGCAGGCAAGAACAAGGGGTCTCTTGCAAAATACAGAGAAAAAGGAGTATTAGACCTTGGATGATAGGAAGGGCTCTGTGTAGAAGGGAAGATCTCTGCATACAGCACTAGCAGGTCCATTACACACTGCTCTTGTACTCACTTTTATTATGTTACATTAAACAGTTTCAAAAATTTCAAAGAACATACAAAAGAACCACAAAAGTAATGAGAGATACTGAACCTTACTTAGATTTATTAAAAGGAACAAGGAAAATGAAGGTCCAAGGTATTTCCCTGGTATAAGTGAATCACACTGTTCATGTTTTGTTATGTGGAAACTACCTTAATACCCAGATAAGTCATAATGAACACCTTTACTAGTCAAAAAGATAAATAAAGGTGTGATATTTTTCTTACATGAGGAGGTTTGGATTGTTTCCTAGAGTTGTTTTCAGCTGGTAATAAAGCACAGAGTTAATCTGTGATATTATAACCATGGTAATAAGTGCCAAAGTAGATTTGGTTGAAGTAATTTGTGTAACTGATAAAAAACCTACCTTGATGCATTAAATGTTCTGGTACAGTAATAATTAGAAACTAAATATGGGAAGAAGACAATATCAGTGATAAAAGGCATACTTAAGGCCATGCAGTCTTAATACCTTGACAATTTTAGATGTTGTACCACTTTTGGAGAGGATCCATGTGGCTAAAGCTCTCAGTTGCCAGTCAATATATTTGGAAGGCTTGATCTATTTGATTCAGACAGAAGAAGGTGTGTGAGCATTTTTAGGGAGAGAAACCACCTGATATAAACTACACTCATTTCACAAGAAGGATGGATAAACTGAAATCAGAAATTATGCAAAACAATATAAGATGAATTAATCACTGAAACTACCAATAACCTAGTAAATGATCCATTTTTTCAAGGCTGGATCCCTTTCTAGAAGATACACAGGCATCCCATAGCTGTTTTGCTGTGTGTAGGGATGAACAGTTGTAACATGGCAGTAATGTGCTGTATACTTCATAAGACTCAATGTTCTTTTGGAGCTTTCTGTACTCAGGAGCAATGAATGTGTGAATTCCTTCAGAAGAGAAAGGTAGTTGAGATCAGGGGTCAATTTTAAGGTGTTTTTCCTTGTCTTCTTTTAAGATAAATTAGGTTATAAAAGTTTTAACCCAGCAAATTACTTGTATGATGTTACAGTTGCTATAGAACAGGATACTGAGGTTTTCACTTCTAATTATTGCTTTAATGGACATACCCTGGCTGGCAATATTGCAAAAGAAAAAGACCAAGCCAAACAAACTTGAGAGTCTAGCAATGTTGAGAGAGTCTTCATGAGTCTGCATGTTGCTTAAAATACCTTTATATTAAGTAAAAATCATATTAAGAAAAATGTAAATACGCATGAATATATAAAGGCTTTGACACAGGTAATAACAGTGTTGCATTTGTTTCTCTAAGCTAACAATACATAGGCAGTTTAACATCTTCAACAGTAAATACTCAGTTTGCCTAAATCTTCATTTTATATTCAGGAGTAAAGATAAACCTAAATTATTCAAGACAACATCTCAAATAAAAAGCTATTTCCACGGAACAGATAAATATTCCAGGTTACAGCCAGTCAGAACTATTAACTTAAGTGTAAGAATAGAGAAAACACTGTAAATGCCTCACATGACAAGCACACAATAAAAAGAAAGCAAAGAAAAATGTCTACCTTTCACTTCTATTTTAACAAGAATTTCTAATAGGTTGTAACATGTTAAGAATTATCTTACCAAACAATAAGCACCTGGTGTTATTTGGCTGCTACTAGTAGTTAATTAAGGTCCTCTACACAGCAAGTTCCTCTATAATCAAACATCTCTAATGCATTCCTGTTTCTAGAGGGTGAGTTGTTGCATTTTAAAAGTTGTCCAGACACAGTGCTCTCTTTATCTACCTCTTTTTACCTTACTCATTCCTCTTTACTAACATATAAGACCAATTAAAGTCAGATTATTTGAAGCCCAGCTCTGCATGTACTTTTTCCTAAGTCATTTATAGCTGGGCAGCCTATGTCACCCTTGTCCCCATGGTAGGATATCGTGGCAGGTACAGGGCAAAGAGTCTGTAGCATCCCCTATACGAATTTCCCACAGGACAAAGCACAGGCCATCAGAGCTTCCAGAGTTCTCCATTAGGTTGCAATAAGAAGGGATGTGGATAAAGGGTCTGGAATTTTGGTATCCCAAGAACGCAAATACAAACTGATAGTTATTTCTCTGTTGGGAAAACAACGTAGATCTCAGAGATCTGACTGAATAAAAAGGAACTCATCAAATCTTATTTGCTTGACTTCAGATTACTTTTTAGATAAAACTGGCACACATTTTGGAAACACCTGGAAATGTTAGTAACTTTCTTCCTGAAATAACTTCCTTCCCTGGCTGTAGTAAAAAACAAACAGAAACCAACCAACCAAATAAACCAGACCACACCCACACACAAAAAACCTCAAAACAAGCAACCAACCAACCAAACCAAACCAACAAAAATCCCATCCAAAGTTATCCCAAAGCATTACAGACCGAGCATGGATTAATTCATGCCACAGAATGAAATGGAGAAGAATTTTAAAAAGAAATAAATCACTGAGCTTTGGCCCAGCTATTGGGTTACTTTCCTGTTTTGATTATTTCCACAAATAAAACCCGACCCTGTATGGAAAAAATTACCCACATTGTAGCCTTTTTACATTTGTTTTACATGCTACTTTGTAACTCTACTCCTCCAAGCCGCTTCCTTAATTCTGCTGCCTTCTTCTCTAACTGCTGAATGTTCCAGTGCCATTGTCTTTTATTTGAATGGAGTTTGTTCAGCTGGCAATGCAAACGCTTCAGAATAGCATCATATCTTTTATTTTGTACCTAATAAAATAGAATAAAATTCACTTCAAAATTTCTTTCAAGTAAAGGTTTTTAGAAAGGTGAGTTCAGCTCACCTACCTCTGAAGTGTAGGTTTTTTTATACTTGACCATGTCATCCCATGTTCACTTTATAGGTACTGAGGAGACACTGAGACATCTAGGAAGCCATTCACCTGCCTTATGTCAGATATCTGCTTTAGGACAATATGAATCATGCCTGTCTTTCCCAGCAAGAGAAAGAAAAGCTCTGTCCCACTAAGACCTCAAGTGAGGAGTTCAGTGTGGGTATCTGCTCTGTAAGTGTCTAAAATTTAACAAAGTAAATCCCACCCAAAAAGTCAGCATCTCACAGCTGAGGCACCACCCTACACGGATGTGACTTCAGGCTCCAAAGTGAGAGGTGAGAAAGGGATAAATTTTCATTCTTGTCTGACAAGTGTGCTTGGGTATGAATTAGAATACAAATGAGGTAACCTAGAGGGCTGCAGAAGCATCTTCAGTGTAGCACTGCACTTAAAAAGATGCTTTTTGTGGAAAGGTAATACTGTGGCAATGCAGTACCAGATAAATTTTGCCCTCATTACTGCCTCATATGAAGAATGGCTGCTGCAGGCAACCCTCTGAAGATTTGCATTCCGAAGTGTAAAAGCACGAAACATCCATTATAATAAAAATGGAAATAATGGGGTTTTGCTTAATGAAAATTTGGGCTTACTTACCCTAGTTTGAATGGCATATGAGTGGTAGCATATAATTATTCTTGTGTCTGCTTACTGAAACATTATTAGATCCTGCTTAACATATGCATGCTGCTGTACAGCTGCATCCAAACTACAGCATTGCCAGTGATCTCCTGTGAATCTCACTGCCTAAATTCCACACATAACCAAGTAACGTCCTCACTAATGTTTTCTAAATTACACTGTCCTCTCTTAGGGGTGATGAGCTGACTTTTTTTGTGTTCCCTGGCTCTCTACTGTCATCTTCCACAACTTTTCAAGGGATGCTGCCAGATTAACTCATCTGAATGCATGCTTGAAGGATCTGAACATCAGCAGGACCGTGTTGTAGGACACTGAATCAGCTGGGATCAAGATGATTTGCTTTTTCAAGAAATGTGTCCAGAATGGTGGCAGAAAGCTGAATCAGGGGAGGTCTGGGGCAGATATTAGGAAAAGGGTTTGCACACAGAGGGAGGTCAAGCAGTGGAACAAGCTTTCCTCCCCAGGGAAGTGGTTACAGCACCAAGCTTGCTTGATGCTCTCAGGCACATGGTGTGTGATCCCTGGGATGCCCTACACAGGGGAGAGGAGTTAAGACTCAATGTTCCTGATGGGTCCCTTCCAACTCAGCATATTCAACAATTCTATGATCATTGTCTGGCACATCTACTGAGGCAGGGAGCACTAACATTCTTACTGGAAGAACACTGCTCTTTTTACTGGGCTTTTACTACATTTAAGTTAATGATTACAAATAAAATTGCCCAAGCATTTTTGGAATCTCCATCTCTGGGCTGATTCAAGAACAGGACCAACAAGCATCTGTCAAGATCTACACACTGATGGACATTAAGGACATGGAGATGTTGGAGTAAATCCAAAGGAGACACACAAAAATCAGAGGGCTGAAGCATCTCTCCTATGAAGACAGACTGAAAAAGTTAGGGGATCTTCAGCATGAAGAAGAGAAGGCCCACAGGAATGCTGGGGAGGGACTTCTTACATGGGCATTTAGGGACAGGACAAGGGGGAAAGGTTTCAAACTGGAAGAGGGGAGATTTATATTGGACATTGTGAAGATATCCTTGCCTGTGAGGGTGGTTGCCCTCACAACTGGCACAGGTTGCCCAGGGAAGTTGTTGATATCTCCACCCTGGAAGTGTTCAAGGCCAGGCTGAATGGGGCTTTGATCAGAATAGTCTGGTGGGAGGTTGTCCTGGCCCATGACAGGGGAGTTGGAACCAGGTGATCTTTAAGGTTCCTTCCAACCCAAACCATTCTGTGATTCTTTGATGTGGAGGAAAGAGGGCAGCAGGGAAATAGTCTTTTGAGCTTTATTTTTCTGATTATTTTTCAATAACAACCTATTTCCTGCTATTTGTGGATGAATAGTGAACTATTCTTTCTGAATGAAGCCTTGTCCCTATACAGTTAACCAACCTGGTTAATTGTTGACATCCCTGTCTCAGTCTGGGAACAGGCTCTGCTCTTCAAGAGATGGGTGGGGCTACTGCTCAGGTAAGGGAGTGAGCTAAGGTCTACAAACTGCCTGAGATGTCCATCAGTACTCTCTCTGGTGAGAAGCATCCCAGAAATGAATTAATTGTAGGATTTATTAAATAGCAATGTCAGAGCACTGAATTTCCTAGGGGGAAAAAGGAAACTTAGGCATAACTTTCTTTACAGAAAGGCATCAATAAATTCTAATTTTCAAAAATTCAGCTGCTTCAGAAACACATTCCAAATTTCATCCCTGCATGATGTGCTTGTTTGGGAGAATCTTTATGAGAAACTAGAAATAATATTGAGGCAAAGTGGGAGTACCAGAGATGAGAGTCAGTCTGTGTGTCAGCTTAGACATTAACAGGCTTCAAGAGGAATTCTATAGGCATTTAAAGATATGACTGTAAAGGGAAAGCCTTAAATGAGGACTTAAAATAATTGCTAAATCAAAGTTCCAGAAGTCCTAGAGCAACAACAAACTCATTAATCATACTCAATGATTTGCTTGTCTCTGGAGGCTCAGGAACCTTGGAGCTCATCTGTTCTTTGCAAAGATATGAATTACAGAATAGTTTGGGTTGGAAAGGACCTTGAAAGATCTAGTTCCAGACTTCTGCCACAGGCAGGGGCACTTCCAGCTAGACAGGTTGCTCAAAGCCCCGTCCAACCTGGCCTTGAACACTTCCACTGATGACAATTCCTCTGGGCCAGCTGTCAGAAACCTCATAATCCTTATTGTAAAAAAAATTCATCCTCACATGTAGTTTAAACCTACTCTCTTTCAACTGTTTAAAACCATTACCCCTCACCCTATCACTGCAGACCCTGGGAAAATGTCTCTGTCTTTCTTATAAACCCCTTTTTTATATTGAAAGGCTGTAATAAGGTCTCCCCAAACAGAGCCTTCTTCTCTCCAGGCTGAACTACCCCAACTCTCTCAAACATTCTTCATAAGAAAGGTGCTCCAGCCCTCTGATCATCTTTGTAGCCCTCATCTGGACCTGCTCCATCTCCTTCTTGTGCTGGGGACCGAAGAGCTAGACACAGTACCCCAGGTGGGGTCTCATGAGAGTGGACTAGAGGGGAAGAATCACTTCCCTTTACCTGCTGGCCATGCAGCTTGTGGTAGAGCCCAGGACACTGCTGGCTTTCTGGGCTGCAAGGGCACACTGTCTGCTCATGTCCAATTTTTCATCCTCAAGTCTTTCTCTACAAGGGCTGCTCTCAGACAGCTCATCCTCCAGTCTGTACTGATGTGCTCCAAACAAGGGGCATACTTACTTGCCCTTACTGACCACCACGAGGCTATAAGGGGGCCAGTTAATTTTGACTCATGAAGTGCTAGAAGGTGAGAATCCATGCAGTCTCCAAAAGCCCTGTGGTTAAGTGCTGAAGCCTTAAGGTGGGGTCAGTCTGCAGACTGACCGAGTTTGAGAGGGGCACGTGTGACCTACAAGTCTCCATTCCTCTTCTGATCAATCTAAATCTAGCCACTGCATACTATAAAATCTAGTAAAACCACATTATGACCTCTAGAATACATCAGATGGGCTGACTGCACCTCTGGTGACCATCATGGGAACCAGTTTGACTCTCATGTAGCCATCTGTATTCAGATAACCCCAGTTAAGCATCAGCAGTCTCTAGCTGAACCCCAGTGCTGCAGCTCAGTGGAGCTTTGTCTATGAGCCCAGTATGTCACTTTATTCCTGTGTCTGGCTTCAGAAGTTTTCCTTGAGCTGTGCTGAGGACTGCTGGGTATTAATGTCTCTGCTTGTCCATTGACAGTTTTTATATTTAAAATCAGATTGTTTACCAGAGGACTCTTAATAGAAAATGATAGCCTGAAAGATTGCATTTTTAATCCTGCTTCCTTTTGAGGCAAAAAGATTGTATAACAGAAACAAAAACACCTGAAAAACAGATTAAACTTCACTATTTAATTAATTTTTTAAAAATTATTTTTGGCTAATTTTACTTGAGGTCTATAGAACCTCTTAGGAAAATGGTGACTTTATAATAAAATATTTTCTGAGAAGCTGAATAGCTTCTATTCTAAAGTGGCTGTATTTTTTTCAGTTCAGAATTTTTATGCTGCTTCCTATCACATGAAAAATGATTCTTTTTTTCCTCCTATACTTTACAATGGGCAATAGAACTAAGGTTCTATCAGTTAATCTTTATATTATCAAGCTTTGTTCATTACATTTTGTGGCATTTATTTGAACTAACAAGATAAATGATGTCGAACTTTCAAACTAAAAACTATCTAGACACACTAAGTATTTCAGTAAGGAACAAGATGTAAAATATGGTCTAATTATTTTTAGAAAGAACATTTTAACTATTTGTCATAATTTTATCTTGACAGCTAATTAGGAACTGCTGTGGTATACCTAATCTAATGTCAGCTCAAATTAGGGAGATAAATGTAAATTCCATTTTCTTTTGCAATTGATTACCCCATTGATGAGTTACCAGGAACTGTCAGACAATTCATGAATAATCAAGTCAGCAGTGAAATGTAAAGTATTTCAGAAGTATTACAGAAATAGAAACCATGTATTTTGCTTCATGACCATTCAGTGACTTCTTACTTTTCAAGACATCATACCAAAAATTCACAGCTGAATAACTTCTTAAAAGGCTTAAGGAAAAATGCTCTCAACTTTATTTTTTTTCATTATGGCAATTCAGTTCAGGATTTTAGAAGGCCCAACAGTATCAAGAATTTAAGACAGGTTGGTTACTGCACATACTTTAATAATGTAGGGCCAGCAATGATGTATAAAATATTTCAAACTTCATTTGCACTAACTGTATTCTGTCAGAACTGTAATCATGTTTTAATCAAATGACTCACCTCAATTTCTTTTCTAAGTTTAACATGCACTTGTTTCTCTTCTTCCAGCAAATCTGTTTTTTTATTGATGAACTCTGACAATGTTGCTATTTCCTTTTGTAAAAGTGCAATTTCTTCCTGCAGACAGAATTTCCCTCTAAAAAGTTGTATGGCACATCTATTGTACATCATTATAAACATACTGTTATTGATGTACTACTATTAAAAATATCACATCTTAACAGTGTCACTTATTTGAGATGTGGTAAAGATCTATCATAAGCAATTTCACATTAAAAATTAATAATTAAAGGAATAATAATTTAGAAATTGCAATTAAAATAAATAATTAAAATAATTTATAATATGGTTTTAGGTACTTAAGATATATTCTTGATCTGAAATATGTAAACAACTCATTTTGATGAGTTACCTCACAGCAAAATTAAAAGAATACTGTGCTCTTACATGACAAATATAACATGACAATGTTCCTCAGAATTCTAAGAAATGTCCATGTAACTTTATCCTGCAACCTGAGGGAAGCCCACTCTAGTCTGGCTTAATTTACAGCTCTGTAATTTTTTTCATACCTGGGTTTATTCAATTACAAAGAATGAACCTGACATTTACAATAATATAGAGGTAGCAATGGCTGATTTTTTTTTTTTTTACTGCATACTGAAATCAAAATTTCTTCAATTAAAAAAGTATTAGAAACTATCTGCATTCCCTCACGCACCATAAACATATTAGGCAAAATAATCATATTAGTTAAACTCCACCAAAATTATTTCACACGAAAGAAAGAGAACAGAAGAGGAAATGGAGTACCTGCATTTGTTTTATTACAGATCCTTCTGGATTCTGGAGATCACACACTAACTCCTCTTTCTTTGCCTTTAATTCTTCAACAGTGGCTTTCTTTTCAGCAAGCTCAATCATAGCTGGCATTTTACTTTCCATCTCCCAAAAGAGATGTTTATGAGCCTTTATTTTTTCCCGATATTCATTATTTCTTGCTAATGTCATCTCAAACTCTTCTTGTAGTGTTTCTGTGTCACACCTCAGCCTTAAGTTTTCAGAATATAGGGCTCTGATTTGGGCCTCCAGGTTTTCACAGTGATACTTTGTCACTTCTATGGCACCATCTTGCAGATATATTTCCCTTTCTGCTGTCTTTGTTTCTAACCGAATTGAAGCAATTTCTTTCTCTAGTTCCTGAACCTTTGCCTGTAAAAATATTTCAGAATTCAATTGAGAATATTTATGAGAGGATACAAGGTATCTAGTTAAACACTGTAATTTATATTTATTCAATAGTCTTTTTTTTTTCCACTTCTTGAGTGTGGTTTGAATGGGAGATAATTAGGGTTCCACTTCCTAAAATCATCACCTTAGAGACACAATGCAAAAAGAATATCTTAGGTTTTTCCCCTTAGATTGCACGTAAAATGAAATAAAGTACCCTTGAAAGTGCTTTAAACTCCTCTAATTTGCAAGATACACAGGACGTGACAGATCAAACCTAACTCTAATGTTTGTTTAGAGCTGAAAGCCTGTTAAGCTTTCAGACTAAAAATAACTAAAGATGCCAAAAATCACCTACAAACACAGATGGGTGTTTGGGCTGACAGAGCTACCCTGTCACACTACCCTGTTCATTGAAGCTTTCAGTCCTGCTTCCATCACACTAACATCATCCTACAAGAGTAGGATTAACCCCAACTATTTTAAACCCCTAATATGCATTTTGTCCTAGAAAGACCTCTGCATCTTGAGACTGATGAGAAAGGAGCAGCTCCAAGATGTAGTACTTCAACCCACCCTAAGAGATCCAACCCAGGAGGGCTGAAGTGCTGCCTCAGAAATGTTGCTGTCTCTTTGTTGGCTGCTGACTGAGCCTGGGTGACTAACACGGGTGGAACATCTGACTTGCAGGTGATGTAAATCAGCTCAGATGAATCCCACCCAAAGTAACAGCCAACAACAGGGCATTAAGTGAGAGAATCAGCATCTTGATTTATGTCACCTATTATCCTTTCCCTAATGGAAGCCTTATGAGTGCTATGAGAAATCTCTTACTCAATGTCTCGATGAAGACATTGACTGTTAAGAACATAAAGTTTCTGTGTAACTTTTAGTTTAGAAATCTTGGGCTACAGTTTCAGCAGTATTTCATATCGTTGCCAGCCACATTTTACTGAAGACAGGAAAGCAAAAGACCTTAGTGGCAAAGATTGTCCATTTTGGAAAGGAAATTATTGTTTTTTGTGTCTTCTATGACAGGCACATACGTGAACAGAGGGAGAGTTGAAAAAGCAGTTCTGCATTCTGACCTGAATGTCCTAATTATTCAGATTTGCTGTTCTACTAACATTAATGTTTGTATGGAATTCCTAAGGTTTGGCCTCTTTTGAAAGGAAATAGAAGTGGAAGAGGAAGGAAATAAAAGATCTAATTTAATTACCTAGGGCTCCAAAGTTCTCTGGGTTTTTTAAAAATAGATTCCAAATTAACTTCTGCATACTGTATTATGGGATGATATATCATCAGGAGAAAGCTGCCTGCAAAGTGTGGACAGTCAATTAACATTCCTAAGCAAAGTTTTCAGTACTCTTTCAGAGAAGTTATCTTCAGTTGCAGGGCTTTTCACAGGTGTTATACTTGAAATTCTATCATTTCCACTTGCATCCTCCCTTGATCAAAAATGCTTGAATGCTATTGTGTCTTACTTCAGACTTATACTTAGGTCTTTCCATAGAAATTTCATCTCAAAGGCTAAACAGTAATTCGGACCCTAATAAATTCCATGAGAGATTAGAACAGAAATAATTACATAGTCTTCATGAAGACTACATGAATCCAGTGGTCTCCAAAATATTACCAAATAAACCCAGTATTTAATGATTACTCAGGACGCCCACTTCACACACAGAAAACCAAGTACTCTGAAAAGGAGGCCAGGAAAAAAAATGATAGTTTCACAAAAATCTGCCAAAAAGGATACTTCTAAAATCCTTTTTTCTACTTAAGTTTCTCAGGAAATAACCATGAAAAGTTCCAAGAGCTCTAACTCTGTAT